>NC_059207.1:5163211-5195711 GCF_020615455.1 Coregonus clupeaformis | reverse complement strand
GTGTGTTCTAGGATACACCTCTCTGTGTGTTCTAGTGGGTTCTAGGATACACCTCTCTGTGTGTTGTAGTGGGTTCTAGGATACACCTCTCTGTGTGTTCTAGTGGGTTCTAGGATACACCTCTCTGTGTGTTCTAGTGGGTTCTAGGATACACCTCTCTGTGTGTTCTAGTGGGTTCTAGGATACACCTCTCTGTGTGTTCTAGTGGGTTCTAGGATACACCTCTCTGTGGGTTCTAGGTCTCCAGGGATACACCTCCCTGTGGGTTTTAGGTCTCCAGGGATACACCTCCCTGTGGGTTTTAGGTCTCCAGGGATACACCTCTCTGTGGGTTTTAGGTCTCCAGGGATACACCTCCCTGTGGGTTTTAGGTCTCCAGGGATACACCTCTCTGTGGGTTTTAGGTCTCCAGGGATACACCTCTCTGTGGGTTTTAGGTCTCCAGGGATACACCTCCCTGTGGGTTTTAGGTCTCCAGGGATACACCTCCCTGTGGGTTTTAGGTCTCCAGGGATACACCTCTCTGTGGGTTTTAGGTCTCCAGGGATACACCTCCCTGTGGGTTTTAGGTCTCCAGGGATACACCTCTCTGTGGGTTTTAGGTCTCCAGGGATACACCTCTCTGTGGGTTTTAGGTCTCCAGGGATACACCTCTCTGTGGGTTTTAGGTCTCCAGGGATACACCTCCCTGTGGGTTTTAGGTCTCCAGGGATACACCTCTCTGTGGGTTTTAGGTCTCCAGGGATACACCTCTCTGTGGGTTTTAGGTCTCCAGGGATACACCTCCCTGTGGGTTTTAGGTCTCCAGGGATACACCTCCCTGTGGGTTTTAGGTCTCCAGGGATACACCTCCCTGTGGGTTTTAGGTCTCCAGGGATACACCTCTCTGTGGGTTTTAGGTCTCCAGGGATACACCTCTCTGTGCTCTAGTGGGTTTAAGGTGTTCTAGATGTTAGGGTTCTGAATATCTCGCTGTTCTAGGTGTTAGGGTTCTGAATATCTCTCTGTTCTAGGTGTTAGGGTTCTGTTCATCTTAGGGCTGGGCGATATGGCCTAAAAATCATATCTTGATATTTTTTCAAGACTTATTGGCGATTCATGATATATATCTACATTTGTTTTCTCTAAATAAGCTTTGTTGTACAATTTAAAGGTCAAATACTCTGCATTTCAAACAGTCAGCAATAAGCTAATGAATTCAAGACTTGTGAAGTTATACCCAGGCTAAATATAAGCTTTCCACAACCATAAGACACACTAATAATTGAAGTATTTTATCAAAATAGTTTAACCAGCTTTTTTTGTTGTTGCAAAAATCTCTGATTTGTCTTTCAAGTCTGTCTATGAAAAGGTCCTCTTTTGTTACAAATGTAACTAGAACCATGAATAAACACATTCAGTAATAATGACTAACGTCTTGTAGCAGGCATTAGGCTGTAGAACATTAACATAGGCCTCATCAACAATCTCTCCAGCCCACGTGCTAGTGATTAGCCAGCTAGTCCTCATATTTCAAGTTTAGCCAACGTGGATCTATTTGCTAGCTAACAAGGTAGAACAGTTAAATTGTTATGAACACACCCTCCTGTCTGTCTCCAGCTGTTTGAACAGCATGTTAGCCTGTCCTTCTGTCTGTCTCCAGCTGTTAGCCTGTCCTTCTGTCTGTCTCCAGCTGTTTGAACAGCGTGTTAGCCTGTCCTTCTGTCTGTCTCCAGCTGTTTGGACAGCGTGTTAGCCTGTCCTTCTGTCTGTCTCCAGCTGTTTGAACAGCGTGTTAGCCTGTCCTTCTGTCTGTCTCCAGCTGTTTGAACAGCGTGTTAGCCTGTCCTTCTGTCTGTCTCCAGCTGTTTGAACAGCGTGTTAGCCTGTCCTTCTGTCTGTCTCCAGCTGTTTGAACAGCATGTTAGCCTGTCCTTCTGTCTGTCTCCAGCTGTTTGGACAGCGTGTTAGCCTGTCCTTCTGTCCTTCTCCAGCTGTTTGGACAGCGTGTTAGCCTGTCCTTCTGTCTGTCTCCAGCTGTTTGGACAGCGTGTTAGCCTGTCCTTCTGTCTGTCTCCAGCTGTTTGGACAGCGTGTTAGCCTGTCCTTCTGTCCTTCTCCAGCTGTTTGAACAGCGTGTTAGCCTGTCCTTCTGTCCGTCTCCAGCTGTTTGAACAGCATGTTAGCCTGTCCTTCTGTCTGTCTCCAGCTGTTTGAACAGCGTGTTAGCCTGTCCTTCTGTCTGTCTCCAGCTGTTTGAACAGCGTGTTAGCCTGTCCTTCTGTCTGTCTCCAGCTGTTTGAACAGCATGTTAGCCTGTCCTTCTGTCCTTCAGCTGTTTGAACAGCATGTTAGCCTGTCCTTCTGTCCTTCTCCAGCTGTTTGAACAGCATGTTAGCCTGTCCTTCTGTCCTTCTCCAGCTGTTTGAACAGCGTGTTAGCCTGTCCTTCTGTCCGTCTCCAGCTGTTTGAAAGCATGTTAGCCTGTCCACTTTGTTCAGATGTTGAAATCAAGTGGCCTACCTTATTTCTCAGAATGAGAACGACTTGCCAATTCTTTATATAATTGTGTTTTATGCTAACTGCACCTTTATAAAACACAGTCTAGACAGCTAGTATAACCGTCTGTGGCTAAAATGCTGCTAGCGGTACCTGGTACCACAATGCCGCGCGCGACAAACTGAGCATTCAGTTTCCAGAATCAATGGTCATTGATGCTCTCGTTTTAGTAGTGTCTGCTCTGCGCGCAATTTGACAAGTTGAGACACAAAAAGTTAACTTCTCCTCTATTACGGAAAGATAATGTGTTTTGGTGTCATTACGACCGATTCTGTTGGACCAAACCTCAAATGCAAATAGCGAGTTCAAACCGCTTGTCAGAGAGGAAGATGTGATCTGTCAACTTTGTTGGCGTGAGAGGCAGGGGGAGGGGCTTGTTGTGTGTGTAAACCATAGAGGAAGAGGCGAAGCAAGAGGTTTCACTCTCGCTAAAATTTGTCCAAAATAAGGCCGATGCGTTTCAATGGGCTTATTTTGGACCTAATCTTGTGGCCTCCCTTCCGGCCTTTGGGACAACGACTCCCATTGTTAGGGCGGAGACATGCATCTTGTCATTATATAGAGATCTCCGGTGTAAATGGGAAGGAGACGAGACCAAAAATACAACAGGAAAATAAGAGGACGTAAATGCTCATAAAAACCAGAAATAACCAAACCTCCATTCTGCGATACAGGCATTTGGAATATCGCACAAAAACATACATTTGAATTCATCAAATGAATTCGATATATCGCCCAGCCCTAGTTTATCTCTCTGTTCTAGGTGTTAGGGTTCTGAATATCTCTCTGTTCTAGGTGTTAGGGTTCTGAATATCTCTCTGTTCTAGGTGTTAGGGTTCTGAATATCTCTCTGTTCTAGGTTTTAGGGTTCTGAATATCTCTCTGTTCTAGGTTTTAGGGTTCTGTATGTATCTCTGTTCTAGGTGTTAGTGTTAGGGTTCTGAATATCTCTCTGTTCTAGGTTTTAGGGTTCTGAATATCTCTCTGTTCTAGGTGTTAGGGTTCTGTATATCTCTCTGTTCTAGGTGTTAGGGTTCTGAATATCTCTCTGTTCTAGGTGTTAGGGTTCTGTATATCTCTCTGTTCTAGATCCAGAGGTTAATGGGCGACCCCCACCTGAACAGGGCTGATTGTGCTTTCTAGTGGGTTCTAGGTGTTTAAAGGATAGTTAGCATTTTTTCCGCGTTATGTCTAAATCATCTATAAGTTGAGCTACCAAATCAATTTGAGATACATTTGGTTGCTAATAAGTACCATGACTTGCGTTGGATTTGTGGCACAAATTCTAAAACGGTAGCATTTGGAAACAGTGCCAGTGTTAGGGTTCTGTATATCTCTGTGTTCTAGGTGTTTAAGTGTTAGGGTTCTGTATATCTCTGTGTTCTAGGTGTTTAAGTGTTAGGGTTCTGTCTATCTCTGTGTTCTAGGTGTTTAAGTGTTAGGGTTCTGTCTATCTCTGTGTTCTAGGTGTTTAAGTGTTAGGGTTCTGTATATCTCTGTGTTCTAGGTGTTTAAGTGTTAGGGTTCTGTATATCTCTGTGTTCTAGGTGTTTAAGTGTTAGGGTTCTGTCTATCTCTGTGTTCTAGGTGTTTAAGTGTTAGGGTTCTGTATATCTGTGTGTTCTAGGTGTTTAAGTGTTAGGGTTCTGTATATCTCTGTGTTCTAGGTGTTTAAGTGTTAGGGTTCTGTCTATCTCTGTGTTCTAGGTGTTTAAGTGTTAGGGTTCTGTCTATCTCTGTGTTCTAGGTGTTTAAGTGTTAGGGTTCTGTCTATCTCTGTGTTCTAGGTGTTTAAGTGTTAGGGTTCTGTCTATCTCTGTGTTCTAGGTGTTTAAGTGTTAGGGTTCTGTCTATCTCTGTGTTCTAGGTGTTTAAGTGTTAGGGTTCTGTCTATCTCTGTGTTCTAGGTGTTTAAGTGTTAGGGTTCTGTCTGTGTTCTAAGTATTAAGGGATGTGGTTCTATGTTCTAGATCCTGAGGTTCATGGGCGACCCCCACCTGAACGGGGCTCAGGAGAACCTGTTTGGGAACTACATCATCCAGAGAGGACTGGCCAATCAGGGCCTGCGAGACGAGATCCTGGCTCAGCTGGCCAACCAGGTGTGGCGGAACCCTAACCATGACAACGCAGAGAGAGGCTGGCTGCTGCTGCTGGGGTGTGTCTGCTGCTTCCCCCCCTCCACCAGCCTGCACACACACCTACTGAAGTAAGGACACACACACACCTACTGAAGTAAGAACACACACACCTACTGAAGTAAGGACACACACACCTACTGAAGTAAGGACACACACACCTACTGAAGGACACACACACCTACTGAAGTAAGGACACACACACACCTACTGAAGTAAGGACACACACACACCTACTGAAGTAAGGACACACACACACCTACTGAAGTAAGGACACACACACCTACTGAAGTAAGGACACACACACACCTACTGAAGTAAGGACACACACACACCTACTGAAGTAAGGACACACACACACCTACTGAAGTAACACACACCCTACTGGACACACACACACCTACTGAAGTAAGGACACACACACCTACTGAAGACACACACACACCTACTGAAGCTGATAAGGCACACACACACCTACTGAAGTAAGGACACACACACACCTACTGAAGTAAGGACACACCTACTGAAGGACACACACCTACTGGAAGTAAGGACACACACACACCTACTGAAGTAAGGACACACACACACCTACTGAAGGACACACACACACCTACTGAAGTAAGGACACACACACACCTACTGAAGTAAGGACACACACACACCTACTGAAGTAAGGACACACACACACCTACTGAAGGACACACACACACCTACTGAAGTAAGGACACACACACACCTACTGAAGTAAGAACACACACACCTACTGAAGTAAGGACACACACACCTACTGAAGTAAGAACACACACACACCTACTGAAGTAAGGACACACACACACCTACTGAAGTAAGGACACACACACACCTACTGAAGTAAGGACACACACACCTACTGAAGTAAGGACACACACACACCTACTGAAGTAAGGACACACACACACCTACTGAAGTAGACACACACACACCTACTGAAGTAAGGACACACACACCTACTGAAGTAAGGACACACACACCTACTGAAGTAAGACACCACACCCCCACTGAAGTAAGGACACACACACACCTACTGAAGTAAGGACACACACACACCTACTGAAGTAAGGACACACACACCTACTGAAGTAAGGACACACACACACCTACTGAAGTAAGGACACACACACACCTACTGAAGTAAGGACACACACACACCTACTGAAGTAAGGACACACACACACCTACTGAAGTAAGGACACACACACACCTACTGAAGTAAGGACACACACACACCTACTGAAGTAAGACACACACACCTACTGGGAAGTAAGAACACACACACACCTACTGAAGTAAGGACACACACACCCTACTGAAGTAAGGACACACACACCTACTGAAGTAAGGACACACACACCCTACTGAAGTAAGGACACACACACACCTACTGAAGTAAGGACACACACACACCTACTGAAGTAAGGACACACACACACCTACTGAAGTAAGGACACACACACACCTACTGAAGTAAGAACACACACACACCTACTGAAGTAAGGACACACACACCTACTGAAGTAAGAACACACACACCTACTGAAGTAAGGACACACACACACCTACTGAAGTAAGGACACACACACCTACTGAAGGACACACACACACCTACTGAAGTAAGGACACACACACACCTACTGAAGTAAGGACACACACACACTACTGAAGTAAGGACACACACACCTACTGAAGTAAGGACACACACACACCTACTGAAGTAAGGACACACACACACCTACTGAAGTAAGGACACACACACACCTACTGAAGTAAGGACACACACACACCTACTGAAGTAAGGACACACACACACCTACTGAAGTAAGGACACACACACACCTACTGAAGTAAGGACACACACACACCTACTGAAGTAAGGACACACACACACCTACTGAAGTAAGGACACACACACACCTACTGAAGTAAGGACACACACACACCTACTGAAGTAAGGACACACACACACCTACTGAAGTAAGGACACACACACACCTACTGAAGTAAGACACACACACACCTACTGAAGTAAGGACACACACACACCTACTGAAGTAAGGCACACACACACCTACTGAAGTAAGGACACACACACCTACTGAAGTAAGGACACACACACACCTACTGAAGTAAGGACACACACACACCTACTGAAGTAAGGACACACACACACACCTACTGAAGTAAGGACACACACACACCTACTGAAGTAAGGACACACACACACCTACTGAAGTAAGGACACACACACACCTACTGAAGTAAGGACACACACACACCTACTGAAGGACACACACACACCTACTGAAGTAAGGACACACACACACCTACTGAAGTAAGGACACACACACACCTACTGAAGTAAGGACACACACACCTACTGAAGTAAGGACACACACACACCTACTGAAGTAAGGACACACACACCTACTGAAGTAAGGACACACACACACCTACTGAAGTAAGGACACACACACACCTACTGAAGTAAGGACACACACACACCTACTGAAGTAAGGACACACACACCCTACTGAAGTAAGGACACACACACACCTACTGAAGTAAGGACACACACACCTACTGAAGTAAGGACACACACACACCTACTGAAGTAAGGACACACACACACCTACTGAAGTAAGGACACACACACACCTACTGAAGTAAGGACACACACACACCTACTGAAGTAAGGACACACACACACCTACTGAAGTAAGGACACACACACACCTACTGAAGTAAGGACACACACACACCTACTGAAGTAAGGACACACACACACCTACTGAAGTAAGGACACACACACACCTACTGAAGTAAGGACACACACACCTACTGAAGTAAGACACACACACCTACTGAAGTAAGGACACACACACACCTACTGAAGTAAGACACACACCTACTGAAGTAAGGACACCACACCTACTGAAGTAAGGACACACACACACCTACTGAAGTAAGGACACACACACCTACTGAAGTAAGGACACACACACACCTACTGAAGTAAGGACACACACACACCTACTGAAGTAAGGAGACACACACACCTACTGAAGTAAGGACACACACACCTACTGAAGTAAGGACACACACACACCTACTGAAGTAAGACACACACACACCTACTGAAGTAAGGACACACACACACCTACTGAAGTAAGGACACACACACACCTACTGAAGTAAGGACACACACACACCTACTGAAGTAAGGACACACACACACCTACTGAAGTAAGGACACACACACACCTACTGAAGTAAGGACACACACACCCTACTGAAGTAAGGACACACACACACCTACTGAAGTAAGAACACACACACCTACTGAAGTAAGGACACACACACACCTACTGAAGTAAGGACACACACACACCTACTGAAGGACACACACACACCTACTGAAGAGGACACACACACCCTACTGAAGTAAGGACACACACACACCTACTGAAGTAAGGACACACACACACCTACTGAAGTAAGAACACACACACACCTACTGAAGTAAGAACACACACACACCTACTGAAGTAAGAACACACACACCTACTGAAGTAAGAACACACACACACCTACTGAAGTAAGGACACACACACCTACTGAAGTAAGGACACACACACACCTACTGAAGTAAGGACACACACACACCTACTGAAGTAAGGACACACACACACCTACTGAAGTAAGGACACACACACCTACTGAAGTAAGGACACACACACACCTACTGAAGTAAGGACACACACACACCTACTGAAGTAAGGACACACACACACCTACTGAAGTAAGAACACACACACACCTACTGAAGTAAGGACACACACACACCTACTGAAGTAAGGACACACACACACCTACTGAAGTAAGGACACACACACACCTACTGAAGTAAGGACACACACACCTACTGAAGTAAGGACACACACACACCTACTGAAGTAAGGACACACACACACCTACTGAAGTAAGGACACACACACACCTACTGAAGTAAGGACACACACACACCTACTGAAGTAAGGACACACACACACCTACTGAAGTAAGGACACACACACACCTACTGAAGTAAGGACACACACACACCTACTGAAGTAAGGACACACACACACCTACTGAAGTAAGGACACACACACACCTACTGAAGTAAGGACACACACACACCTACTGAAGTAAGGACACACACACACCTACTGAAGTAAGCACACACACACACCTACTGAAGTAAGGACACACACACACCTACTGAAGTAAGGACACACACACACCTACTGGAAGTAAGGACACACACACACCTACTGAAGTAAGGACACACACACCTACTGAAGTAAGGACACACACACACCTACTGAAGTAAGGACACACACACACCTACTGAAGTAAGGACACACACACACCTACTGAAGTAAGGACACACACACACCTACTGAAGTAAGGACACACACACACCTACTGAAGTAAGGACACACACACACCTACTGAAGGACACACACACACCTACTGAAGTAAGGACACACACACACCTACTGAAGTAAGGACACACACACACCTACTGAAGTAAGGACACACACACACCTACTGAAGTAAGGACACACACACACCTACTGAAGTAAGGACACACACACCCTACTGAAGTAAGGACACACACACCTACTGAAGTAAGGACACACACACACCTACTGAAGTAAGGACACACACACACCTACTGAAGTAAGGACACACACACACCTACTGAAGTAAGGACACACACACACCTACTGAAGTAAGGACACACACACACCTACTGAAGTAAGAACACACACACACCTACTGAAGTAAGGACACACACACCTACTGAAGTAAGACACACACACCTACTGAAGTAAGGACACACACACCCTACTGAAGCTACAGAGACACACACACCTACTGAAGTAAGGACACACACACACCTACTGAAGTAAGGACACACACACACCTACTGAAGTAAGGACACACACACACCTACTGAAGTAAGGACACACACACACCTACTGAAGTAAGGACACACACACACCTACTGAAGTAAGGACACACACACACCTACTGAAGTAAGGACACACACACACCTACTGAAGTAAGGACACACACACACCTACTGAAGTAAGGACACACACACACACTACTGAAGTAAGGACACACACACCTACTGAAGTAAGGACACACACACACCTACCGAAGTAAGACACACACACACCTACTGAAGTAAGGACACACACACCTACTGAAGTAAGGACACACACACACCTACTGAAGTAAGGACACACACACCTACTGAAGTAAGGACACACACACACCTACTGAAGTAAGGACACACACACACCTACTGAAGTAAGGACACACACACACCTACTGAAGGACACACACACACCTACTGAAGTAAGGACACACACACACCTACTGAAGTAAGGACACACACACACCTACTGAAGTAAGACACCTACTGAAGGACACACACACACCTACTGAAGTAAGGACACACACACACCTACTGAAGTAAGGACACACACACACCTACTGAAGTAAGGACACACACACACTACTGAAGTAAGGACACACACACACCTACTGAAGTAAGAACACACACACACCTACTGAAGTAAGGACACACACACACCTACTGAAGTAAGGACACACACACCTACTGAAGTAAGGACACACACACACCTACTGAAGTAAGGACACACACACACCTACTGAAGTAAGGACACACACACACCTACTGAAGTAAGGACACACACACACCTACTGAAGTAAGGACACACACACACCTACTGAAGTAAGGACACACACACACCTACTGAAGTAAGGACACACACACACCTACTGAAGTAAGGACACACACACACCTACTGAAGTAAGGACACACACCACCTACTGAAGTAAGGACACACACACACCTACTGAAGTAAGGACACACACACACCTACTGAAGTAAGGACACACACACACCTACTGAAGTAAGGACACACACACCTACTGAAGTAAGGACACACACACACCTACTGAAGTAAGGACACACACACACCTACTGAAGTAAGGACACACACACACCTACTGAAGTAAGGACACACACACACCTACTGAAGTAAGGACACACACACCTACTGAAGTAAGGACACACACACCTACTGAAGTAAGGACACACACACACCTACTGAAGTAAGGACACACACACACCTACTGAAGTAAGGACACACACACACCTACTGAAGTAAGGACACACACACACCTACTGAAGTAAGGACACACACACACCTACTGAAGTAAGGACACACACACCTACTGAAGTAAGGACACACACACACCTACTGAAGTAAGGACACACACACACCTACTGAAGTAAGGACACACACACACCTACTGAAGTAAGGACACACACACCTACTGAAGTAAGGACACACACACACCTACTGAAGTAAGGACACACACACCTACTGAAGTAAGACACACACACACCTACTGAAGTAAGGACACACACACACCTACTGAAGTAAGGACACACACACCTACTGAAGTAAGGACACACACACACCTACTGAAGTAAGGACACACACACACCTACTGAAGTAAGGACACACACACACCTACTGAAGTAAGGACACACACACACCTACTGAAGTAAGACACACACACACCTACTGAAGTAAGGACACACACACACCTACTGAAGTAAGGACACACACACACCTACTGAAGTAAGGACACACACACACCTACTGAAGTAAGGACACACACACACCTACTGAAGTAAGGACACACACACACCTACTGAAGTAAGGACACACACCACCTACTGAAGTAAGGACACACACACACCTACTGAAGTAAGGACACACACACCTACTGAAGTAAGGACACACACACACCTACTGAAGTAAGGACACACACACACCTACTGAAGTAAGGACACACACACACCTACTGAAGTAAGGACACACACACACCTACTGAAGTAAGGACACACACACACCTACTGAAGTAAGGACACACACACCTACTGAAGTAAGGACACACACACACCTACTGAAGTAAGGACACACACACACCTACTGAAGTAAGGACACACACACACCTACTGAAGTAAGGACACACACACACCTACTGAAGTAAGGACACACACACACCTACTGAAGTAAGGACACACACACACCTACTGAAGTAAGGACACACACACACCTACTGAAGTAAGGACACACACACACCTACTGAAGTAAGGACACACACACACCTACTGAAGTAAGGACACACACACACCTACTGAAGTAAGGACACACACACACCTACTGAAGTAAGGACACACACACACCTACTGAAGTAAGGACACACACACACTACTGAAGTAAGGACACACACACACCTACTGAAGTAAGGACACACACACACCTACTGAAGTAAGGACACACACACCTACTGAAGTAAGGACACACACACACCTACTGAAGTAAGGACACACACACACCTACTGAAGTAAGACACACACACACCTACTGAAGTAAGGACACACACACCTACTGAAGTAAGGACACACACACACCTACTGAAGTAAGGACACACACACACCTACTGAAGTAAGGACACACACACACCTACTGAAGTAAGGACACACACACACCTACTGAAGTAAGGACACACACACACCTACTGAAGTAAGGACACACACACACCTACTGAAGTAAGGACACACACACACCTACTGAAGTAAGGACACACACACACCTACTGAAGTAAGGACACACACACACCTACTGAAGTAAGGACACACACACACCTACTGAAGTAAGGACACACACACACCTACTGAAGTAAGGACACACACACACCTACTGAAGTAAGGACACACACACACCTACTGAAGTAAGGACACACACACACCTACTGAAGTAAGGACACACACACACCTACTGAAGTAAGGACACACACACACCTACTGAAGTAAGGACACACACACACCTACTGAAGTAAGGACACACACACACCTACTGAAGTAAGGACACACACACACCTACTGAAGTAAGGACACACACACACCTACTGAAGTAAGGACACACACACACCTACTGAAGTAAGAACACACACACACCTACTGAAGTAAGGACACACACACACCTACTGAAGTAAGGACACACACACACCTACTGAAGTAAGGACACACACACCTACTGAAGTAAGGACACACACACACCTACTGAAGTAAGGACACACACACACCTACTGAAGTAAGGACACACACACACCTACTGAAGTAAGGACACACACACACCTACTGAAGTAAGGACACACACACACCTACTGAAGTAAGGACACACACACACCTACTGAAGTAAGGACACACACACACCTACTGAAGTAAGGACACACACACACCTACTGAAGTAAGGACACACACACACCTACTGAAGTAAGGACACACACACACCTACTGAAGTAAGGACACACACACACCTACTGAAGTAAGGACACACACACACCTACTGAAGTAAGGACACACACACACCTACTGAAGTAAGGACACACACACACCTACTGAAGTAAGGACACACACACACCTACTGAAGTAAGGACACACACACACCTACTGAAGTAAGGACACACACACACCTACTGAAGTAAGGACACACACACACCTACTGAAGTAAGGACACACACACACCTACTGAAGTAAGGACACACACACACCTACTGAAGTAAGGACACACACACACCTACTGAAGTAAGGACACACACACACCTACTGAAGGACACACACACACCTACTGAAGTAAGGACACACACACACCTACTGAAGTAAGGACACACACACACCTACTGAAGTAAGAACACACACACACCTACTGAAGTAAGGACACACACACCTACTGAAGTAAGAACACACACACACCTACTGAAGTAAGGACACACACACACCTACTGAAGTAAGGACACACACACACCTACTGAAGTAAGGACACACACACACCTACTGAAGTAAGGACACACACACACCTACTGAAGTAAGGACACACACACCCACTGAAGTAAGGACACACACACACCTACTGAAGTAAGGACACACACACCTACTGAAGTAAGGACACACACACACCTACTGAAGTAAGGACACACACACACCTACTGAAGTAAGGACACACACACACCTACTGAAGTAAGGACACACACACACCTACTGAAGTAAGGACACACACACACCTACTGAAGTAAGGACACACACACACCTACTGAAGTAAGGACACACACACACCTACTGAAGTAAGGACACACACACACCTACTGAAGTAAGGACACACACACACCTACTGAAGTAAGGACACACACACACCTACTGAAGTAAGGACACACACACACCTACTGAAGTAAGGACACACACACACCTACTGAAGTAAGAACACACACACACCTACTGAAGTAAGGACACACACACCCTACTGAAGTAAGGACACACACACACCTACTGAAGTAAGGACACACACACACCTACTGAAGTAAGGACACACACACACCTACTGAAGTAAGGACACACACACACCTACTGAAGTAAGGACACACACACACCTACTGAAGTAAGGACACACACACACCTACTGAAGTAAGGACACACACACACCTACTGAAGTAAGGACACACACACACCTACTGAAGTAAGGACACACACACCTACTGAAGGACACACACACACCTACTGAAGTAAGGACACACACACCTACTGAAGTAAGGACACACACACACCTACTGAAGTAAGGACACACACACACCTACTGAAGTAAGGACACACACACACCTACTGAAGTAAGGACACACACACACCTACTGAAGTAAGGACACACACACACCTACTGAAGTAAGGACACACACACCTACTGAAGTAAGGACACACACACACCTACTGAAGTAAGGACACACACACACCTACTGAAGTAAGGACACACACACACCTACTGAAGTAAGGACACACACACACCTACTGAAGTAAGGACACACACACACCTACTGAAGTAAGGACACACACACACCTACTGAAGTAAGGACACACACACACCTACTGAAGTAAGGACACACACACACCTACTGAAGTAAGGACACACACACACCTACTGAAGTAGGACACACACACACCTACTGAAGTAAGGACACACACACCTACTGAAGTAAGGACACACACACACCTACTGAAGTAAGGACACACACACACCTACTGAAGTAAGGACACACACACACCTACTGAAGTAAGGACACACACACACCTACTGAAGTAAGGACACACACACACCTACTGAAGTAAGGACACACACACACCTACTGAAGTAAGGACACACACACACCTACTGAAGTAAGGACACACACACACCTACTGAAGTAAGGACACACACACACCTACTGAAGTAAGGACACACACACACCTACTGAAGTAAGGACACACACACACCTACTGAAGTAAGGACACACACACCTACTGAAGTAAGAACACACACACACACCTACTGAAGTAAGGACACACACACACCTACTGAAGTAAGGACACACACACACCTACTGAAGTAAGGACACACACACACCTACTGAAGGACACACACACACCTACTGAAGTAAGGACACACACACACCTACTGAAGTAAGGACACACACACACCTACTGAAGTAAGAACACACACACACCTACTGAAGTAAGGACACACACACACCTACTGAAGTAAGGACACACACACACCTACTGAAGTAAGGACACACACACACCTACTGAAGTAAGGACACACACACACCTACTGAAGTAAGGACACACACACACCTACTGAAGTAAGGACACACACACACTACTGAAGTAAGGACACACACACACCTACTGAAGTAAGGACACACACACACCTACTGAAGTAAGGACACACACACACCTACTGAAGTAAGGACACACACACACCTACTGAAGTAAGGACACACACACACCTACTGAAGTAAGGACACACACACACCTACTGAAGTAAGGACACACACACACCTACTGAAGTAAGGACACACACACACCTACTGAAGTAAGGACACACACACACCTACTGAAGTAAGGACACACACACACCTACTGAAGTAAGGACACACACACACCTACTGAAGTAAGGACACACACACCTACTGAAGTAAGGACACACACACACCTACTGAAGTAAGGACACACACACACCTACTGAAGTAAGGACACACACACACCTACTGAAGTAAGGACACACACACACCTACTGAAGTAAGGACACACACACCTACTGAAGTAAGGACACACACACACCTACTGAAGTAAGGACACACACACACCTACTGAAGTAAGGACACACACACACCTACTGAAGTAAGGACACACACACACCTACTGAAGTAAGGACACACACACACCTACTGAAGTAAGGACACACACACACCTACTGAAGTAAGGACACACACACACCTACTGAAGTAAGGACACACACACACCTACTGAAGTAAGGACACACACACACCTACTGAAGTAAGGACACACACACACCTACTGAAGTAAGGACACACACACACCTACTGAAGTAAGGACACACACACCTACTGAAGTAAGAACACACACACACCTACTGAAGTAAGGACACACACACACCTACTGAAGTAAGGACACACACACACCTACTGAAGTAAGGACACACACACACCTACTGAAGTAAGAACACACACACACCTACTGAAGTAAGGACACACACACACCTACTGAAGGACACACACACACCTACTGAAGTAAGGACACACACACACACCTACTGAAGTAAGGACACACACACCTACTGAAGGACACACACACACCTACTGAAGTAAGAACACACACACACCTACTGAAGGACACACACACACCTACTGAAGTAAGGACACACACACACTACTGAAGTAAGGACACACACACACCTACTGAAGTAAGGACACACACACACCTACTGAAGTAAGGACACACACACACCTACTGAAGTAAGGACACACACACACCTACTGAAGTAAGGACACACACACACCTACTGAAGTAAGGACACACACACACCTACTGAAGTAAGAACACACACACACCTACTGAAGTAAGGACACACACACACCTACTGAAGTAAGGACACACACACACCTACTGAAGTAAGGACACACACACACCTACTGAAGTAAGGACACACACACACCTACTGAAGTAAGGACACACACACACCTACTGAAGTAAGGACACACACACACCTACTGAAGTAAGGACACACACACACCTACTGAAGTAAGGACACACACACACCTACTGAAGTAAGGACACACACACACCTACTGAAGTAAGAACACACACACCTACTGAAGTAAGGACACACACACACCTACTGAAGTAAGGACACACACACCTACTGAAGTAAGGACACACACACACCTACTGAAGTAAGGACACACACACACCTACTGAAGTAAGGACACACACACACCTACTGAAGTAAGAACACACACACACCTACTGAAGTAAGGACACACACACACCTACTGAAGTAAGGACACACACACACCTACTGAAGTAAGGACACACACACACCTACTGAAGTAAGGACACACACACACCTACTGAAGTAAGGACACACACACACCTACTGAAGTAAGGACACACACACACCTACTGAAGTAAGGACACACACACCTACTGAAGTAAGGACACACACACACCTACTGAAGTAAGGACACACACACACCTACTGAAGTAAGGACACACACACACCTACTGAAGTAAGGACACACACACACCTACTGAAGTAAGGACACACACACACCTACTGAAGTAAGACACACACACACCTACTGAAGTAAGGACACACACACACCTACTGAAGTAAGGACACACACACCTACTGAAGTAAGGACACACACACACCTACTGAAGTAAGGACACACACACACCTACTGAAGTAAGGACACACACACACCTACTGAAGTAAGGACACACACACACCTACTGAAGTAAGGACACACACACACCTACTGAAGTAAGGACACACACACACTACTGAAGTAAGAACACACACACACCTACTGAAGTAAGGACACACACACCCTACTGAAGTAAGGACACACACACACCTACTGAAGTAAGAACACACACACACCTACTGAAGTAAGGACACACACACACCTACTGAAGTAAGAACACACACACCTACTGAAGTAAGGACACACACACACCTACTGAAGTAAGAACACACACACACCTACTGAAGTAAGGACACACACACCTACTGAAGTAAGGACACACACACACCTACTGAAGTAAGGACACACACACCTACTGAAGTAAGGACACACACACACCTACTGAAGTAAGGACACACACACACCTACTGAAGTAAGGACACACACACCTACTGAAGTAAGGACACACACACACCTACTGAAGTAAGGACACACACACACCTACTGAAGTAAGGACACACACACACCTACTGAAGTAAGGACACACACACACCTACTGAAGTAAGGACACACACACACCTACTGAAGTAAGGACACACACACACCTACTGAAGTAAGGACACACACACACCTACTGAAGTAAGGACACACACACACCTACTGAAGTAAGAACACACACACCTACTGAAGTAAGGACACACACACACCTACTGAAGTAAGGACACACACACACCTACTGAAGTAAGGACACACACACACCTACTGAAGTAAGGAACACACACACACCTACTGAAGTAAGGACACACACACACCTACTGAAGTAAGGACACACACACACCTACTGAAGTAAGGACACACACACACCTACTGAAGAGCACACACACCACGAAGTAAGAACACACACACCTACTGAAGTAAGGACACACACACACACCTACTGAAGTAAGGACACACACACACCTACTGAAGTAAGGACACACACACACCTACTGAAGTAAGGACACACACACACCTACTGAAGTAAGGACACACACACACCTACTGAAGTAAGGACACACACACACCTACTGAAGTAAGGACACACACACACCTACTGAAGTAAGGACACACACACACCTACTGAAGGACACACACACACCTACTGAAGTAAGGACACACACACACCTACTGAAGTAAGAACACACACACCTACTGAAGTAAGGACACACACACACCTACTGAAGTAAGGACACACACACCTACTGAAGTAAGGACACACACACACCTACTGAAGTAAGAACACACACACCTACTGAAGTAAGGACACACACACACCTACTGAAGTAAGGACACACACACACCTACTGAAGTAAGGACACACACACACCTACTGAAGTAAGGACACACACACACCTACTGAAGTAAGGACACACACACACCTACTGAAGTAAGGACACACACACACCTACTGAAGTAAGACACACACACACCTACTGAAGTAAGGACACACACACACCTACTGAAGTAAGGACACACACACACCTACTGAAGTAAGAACACACACACCTACTGAAGTAAGGACACACACACACCTACTGAAGTAAGACACACACACACCTACTGAAGTAAGGACACACACACACCTACTGAAGTAAGGACACACACACACCTACTGAAGTAAGGACACACACACACCTACTGAAGTAAGGACACACACACACCTACTGAAGTAAGGACACACACACACCTACTGAAGTAAGGCACACACACACCTACTGAAGTAAGGACACACACACACCTACTGAAGTAAGGACACACACACACCTACTGAAGTAAGGACACACACACCTACTGAAGTAAGGACACACACACACCTACTGAAGTAAGGACACACACACACCTACTGAAGTAAGGACACACACACACCTACTGAAGTAAGGACACACACACCTACTGAAGTAAGGACACACACACACCTACTGAAGTAAGGACACACACACACCTACTGAAGTAAGGACACACACACACCTACTGAAGTAAGGACACACACACACCTACTGAAGTAAGGACACACACACACCTACTGAAGTAAGGACACACACACACCTACTGAAGTAAGGACACACACACACCTACTGAAGTAAGGACACACACACACCTACTGAAGTAAGGACACACACACACCTACTGAAGTAAGGACACACACACACCTACTGAAGTAAGGACACACACACACCTACTGAAGTAAGGACACACACACCTACTGAAGTAAGGACACACACACACCTACTGAAGTAAGGACACACACACCTACTGAAGTAAGGACACACACACACCTACTGAAGTAAGGACACACACACACCTACTGAAGTAAGGACACACACACACCTACTGAAGTAAGGACACACACACCTACTGAAGTAAGGACACACACACACCTACTGAAGTAAGGACACACACACACCTACTGAAGTAAGGACACACACACACCTACTGAAGTAAGGACACACACACACCTACTGAAGTAAGGACACACACACCTACTGAAGGACACACACACACCTACTGAAGTAAGAACACACACACACCTACTGAAGTAAGGACACACACACCTACTGAAGTAAGAACACACACACCTACTGAAGTAAGGACACACACACACCTACTGAAGTAAGGACACACACACACCTACTGAAGTAAGGACACACACACCTACTGAAGTAAGGACACACACACACCTACTGAAGTAAGGACACACACACCTACTGAAGTAAGGACACACACACACCTACTGAAGTAAGGACACACACACACCTACTGAAGTAAGGACACACACACACCTACTGAAGTAAGGACACACACACACCTACTGAAGTAAGGACACACACACACCTACTGAAGTAAGGACACACACACACCTACTGAAGTAAGGACACACACACACCTACTGAAGTAAGGACACACACACACCTACTGAAGTAAGGACACACACACACCTACTGAAGTAAGGACACACACACACTACTGAAGTAAGGACACACACACACCTACTGAAGTAAGGACACACACACACCTACTGAAGTAAGGACACACACACACCTACTGAAGTAAGGACACACACACACCTACTGAAGTAAGGACACACACACACCTACTGAAGTAAGGACACACACACACCTACTGAAGTAAGGACACACACACACCTACTGAAGTAAGGACACACACACACCTACTGAAGTAAGGACACACACACACCTACTGAAGTAAGACACACACACACCTACTGAAGTAAGAACACACACACACCTACTGAAGTAAGGACACACACACACCTACTGAAGTAAGGACACACACACACCTACTGAAGTAAGGACACACACACCTACTGAAGTAAGAACACACACACCTACTGAAGTAAGGACACACACACACCTACTGAAGTAAGGACACACACACACCTACTGAAGTAAGGACACACACACACCTACTGAAGTAAGGACACACACACACCTACTGAAGTAAGGACACACACACACCTACTGAAGTAAGGACACACACACACCTACTGAAGTAAGGACACACACACACCTACTGAAGTAAGGACACACACACACTACTGAAGTAAGGACACACACACACCTACTGAAGTAAGGACACACACACACCTACTGAAGTAAGGACACACACACACCTACTGAAGTAAGGACACACACACACCTACTGAAGTAAGGACACACACACCTACTGAAGTAAGGACACACACACCCTACTGAAGTAAGGACACACACACACCTACTGAAGTAAGGACACACACACACACCTACTGAAGTAAGGACACACACACACCTACTGAAGTAAGGACACACACACACCTACTGAAGTAAGGACACACACACCTACTGAAGTAAGGACACACACACACCTACTGAAGTAAGGACACACACACCTACTGAAGAAGGACACACACACACCTACTGAAGTAAGGACACACACACACCTACTGAAGTAAGGACACACACACCTACTGAAGTAAGGACACACACACACCTACTGAAGTAAGGACACACACACACTACTGAAGTAAGGACACACACACACCTACTGAAGTAAGGACACACACACACCTACTGAAGTAAGGACACACACACACCTACTGAAGTAAGGACACACACACACCTACTGAAGTA
Organism: Coregonus clupeaformis; assembly: GCF_020615455.1. Lineage (NCBI taxonomy): Eukaryota > Metazoa > Chordata > Actinopteri > Salmoniformes > Salmonidae > Coregonus > Coregonus clupeaformis. The sequence continues at coordinate 5,173,879 of NC_059207.1, read as the reverse complement.
AGGACACACACACACCTACTGAAGTAAGGACACACACACACCTACTGAAGTAAGGACACACACACACCTACTGAAGTAAGAACACACACACACCTACTGAAGTAAGGACACACACACACCTACTGAAGTAAGGACACACACACACCTACTGAAGTAAGGACACACACACACTACTGAAGTAAGGACACACACACACCTACTGAAGTAAGGACACACACACACCTACTGAAGTAAGACACACACACACCTACTGAAGTAAGGACACACACACACCTACTGAAGTAAGGACACACACACCTACTGAAGTAAGGACACACACACACCTACTGAAGTAAGGACACACACACACCTACTGAAGTAAGGACACACACACACCTACTGAAGTAAGGACACACACACACCTACTGAAGTAAGAACACACACACACCTACTGAAGTAAGGACACACACACACCTACTGAAGTAAGGACACACACACACCTACTGAAGTAAGGACACACACACACTACTGAAGTAAGGACACACACACACCTACTGAAGTAAGGACACACACACACCTACTGAAGTAAGGACACACACACACCTACTGAAGTAAGGACACACACACACCTACTGAAGTAAGGACACACACACACCTACTGAAGTAAGGACACACACACACCTACTGAAGTAAGGACACACACACACCTACTGAAGTAAGGACACACACACACCTACTGAAGTAAGGACACACACACACCTACTGAAGTAAGGACACACACACACCTACTGAAGTAAGGACACACACACACCTACTGAAGAAGACACACACACACCTACTGAAGTAAGGACACACACACACCTACTGAAGTAAGGACACACACACACCTACTGAAGTAAGGACACACACACACCTACTGAAGTAAGGACACACACACACCTACTGGAAGTAAGGACACACACACACCTACTGAAGTAAGGACACACACACACCTACTGAAGTAAGGACACACACACACCTACTGAAGTAAGGACACACACACACCTACTGAAGTAAGGACACACACACACCTACTGAAGTAAGGACACACACACACCTACTGAAGTAAGAACACACACACACCTACTGAAGTAAGGACACACACACCTACTGAAGTAAGGACACACACACACCTACTGAAGTAAGGACACACACACACCTACTGAAGTAAGGACACACACACACCTACTGAAGTAAGGACACACACACACCTACTGAAGTAAGGACACACACACACCTACTGAAGTAAGGACACACACACACCTACTGAAGTAAGGACACACACACACCTACTGAAGTAAGGACACACACACACCTACTGAAGTAAGGACACACACACACCTACTGAAGTAAGGACACACACACACCTACTGAAGGACACACACACACCTACTGAAGTAAGGACACACACACACCTACTGAAGTAAGACACACACACACCTACTGAAGTAAGGACACACACACACCTACTGAAGTAAGGACACACACACACCTACTGAAGTAAGGACACACACACACCTACTGAAGTAAGGACACACACACACCTACTGAAGTAAGGACACACACACACCTACTGAAGTAAGGACACACACACACCTACTGAAGTAAGGACACACACACCTACTGAAGTAAGGACACACACACACCTACTGAAGTAAGGACACACACACCCTACTGAAGTAAGGACACACACACACCTACTGAAGTAAGGACACACACACACCTACTGAAGTAAGGACACACACACACCTACTGAAGTAAGGACACACACACACCTACTGAAGTAAGGACACACACACACCTACTGAAGTAAGGACACACACACACCTACTGAAGTAAGGACACACACACACCTACTGAAGTAAGGACACACACACACCTACTGAAGTAAGGACACACACACACCTACTGAAGTAAGGACACACACACACCTACTGAAGTAAGGACACACACACACCTACTGAAGTAAGGACACACACACACCTACTGAAGTAAGGACACACACACACCTACTGAAGTAAGGACACACACACCTACTGAAGTAAGGACACACACACACCTACTGAAGTAAGGACACACACACACCTACTGAAGTAAGGACACACACACACCTACTGAAGTAAGGACACACACACACCTACTGAAGTAAGGACACACACACACCTACTGAAGTAAGGACACACACACACCTACTGAAGTAAGGACACACACACACCTACTGAAGTAAGGACACACACACACCTACTGAAGTAAGGACACACACACACCTACTGAAGAGGACACACACACACCTACTGAAGTAAGGACACACACACACCTACTGAAGTAAGGACACACACACACCTACTGAAGAAGGACACACACACACCTACTGAAGTAAGGACACACACACACCTACTGAAGTAAGGACACACACACACCTACTGAAGTAAGGACACACACACACCTACTGAAGTAAGGACACACACACCTACTGAAGTAAGGACACACACACACCTACTGAAGTAAGGACACACACACACCTACTGAAGTAAGGACACACACACACCTACTGAAGTAAGGACACACACACACCTACTGAAGTAAGGACACACACACACCTACTGAAGTAAGGACACACACACACCTACTGAAGTAAGGACACACACACACCTACTGAAGTAAGGACACACACACACCTACTGAAGTAAGGACACACACACACCTACTGAAGTAAGAACACACACACCTACTGAAGTAAGGACACACACACACCTACTGAAGTAAGGACACACACACACCTACTGAAGTAAGGACACACACACCTACTGAAGTAAGGACACACACACACCTACTGAAGTAAGGACACACACACACCTACTGAAGTAAGGACACACACACACCTACTGAAGTAAGGACACACACACACCTACTGAAGTAAGGACACACACACACCTACTGAAGTAAGGACACACACACACCTACTGAAGTAAGGACACACACACACCTACTGAAGTAAGGACACACACACACCTACTGAAGTAAGGACACACACACACCTACTGAAGTAAGGACACACACACACCTACTGAAGTAAGGACACACACACACCTACTGAAGTAAGGACACACACACACCTACTGAAGTAAGGACACACACACACCTACTGAAGTAAGAACACACACACACCTACTGAAGTAAGGACACACACACACCTACTGAAGTAAGGACACACACACACCTACTGAAGTAAGGACACACACACACCTACTGAAGTAAGGACACACACACCTACTGAAGTAAGGACACACACACACCTACTGAAGTAAGGACACACACACACTACTGAAGTAAGGACACACACACACCTACTGAAGTAAGGACACACACACACCTACTGAAGTAAGGACACACACACACCTACTGAAGTAAGGACACACACACACCTACTGAAGTAAGGACACACACACACCTACTGAAGTAAGGACACACACACACTACTGAAGTAAGGACACACACACACCTACTGAAGTAAGGACACACACACACCTACTGAAGTAAGGACACACACACACCTACTGAAGTAAGGACACACACACACCTACTGAAGTAAGGACACACACACACCTACTGAAGTAAGGACACACACACACCTACTGAAGTAAGGACACACACACACCTACTGAAGTAAGGACACACACACACCTACTGAAGTAAGGACACACACACACCTACTGAAGTAAGGACACACACACACCTACTGAAGTAAGGACACACACACACCTACTGAAGTAAGGACACACACACACCTACTGAAGTAAGGACACACACACACCTACTGAAGTAAGGACACACACACACCTACTGAAGTAAGGACACACACACACCTACTGAAGTAAGGACACACACACACCTACTGAAGTAAGGACACACACACACCTACTGAAGTAAGGACACACACACACCTACTGAAGTAAGAACACACACACCTACTGAAGTAAGGACACACACACACCTACTGAAGTAAGGACACACACACACCTACTGAAGTAAGGACACACACACACCTACTGAAGTAAGGACACACACACACCTACTGAAGTAAGGACACACACACACCTACTGAAGTAAGGACACACACACACCTACTGAAGTAAGGACACACACACACCTACTGAAGTAAGGACACACACACACCTACTGAAGTAAGGACACACACACACCTACTGAAGTAAGGACACACACACACCTACTGAAGTAAGGACACACACACACCTACTGAAGTAAGGACACACACACACCTACTGAAGTAAGAACACACACACCTACTGAAGTAAGGACACACACACACCTACTGAAGTAAGGACACACACACACCTACTGAAGTAAGGACACACACACACCTACTGAAGTAAGACACACACACACCTACTGAAGTAAGGACACACACACACCTACTGAAGTAAGGACACACACACACCTACTGAAGTAAGGACACACACACACCTACTGAAGTAAGGACACACACACACTACTGAAGTAAGGACACACACACACCTACTGAAGTAAGGACACACACACACCTACTGAAGTAAGGACACACACACACCTACTGAAGTAAGGACACACACACACCTACTGAAGTAAGGACACACACACACCTACTGAAGTAAGGACACACACACACCTACTGAAGTAAGGACACACACACACCTACTGAAGTAAGGACACACACACACCTACTGAAGTAAGGACACACACACACCTACTGAAGTAAGACACACACACACCTACTGAAGTAAGGACACACACACACCTACTGAAGTAAGGACACACACACACCTACTGAAGTAAGGACACACACACACCTACTGGAAGTAAGGACACACACACACTACTGAAGTAAGGACACACACACACCTACTGAAGTAAGGACACACACACACCTACTGAAGTAAGGACACACACACACCTACTGAAGTAAGGACACACACACACTACTGAAGTAAGGACACACACACACCTACTGAAGTAAGGACACACACACCCTACTGAAGTAAGGACACACACACACCTACTGAAGTAAGGACACACACACCTACTGAAGTAAGGACACACACACACCTACTGAAGTAAGACACACACACACCTACTGAAGTAAGGACACACACACACCTACTGAAGTAAGGACACACACACACCTACTGAAGTAAGGACACACACACACCTACTGAAGTAAGGACACACACACACCTACTGAAGTAAGGACACACACACACCTACTGAAGTAAGGACACACACACACCTACTGAAGTAAGGACACACACACCTACTGAAGTAAGGACACACACACACCTACTGAAGTAAGGACACACACACACCTACTGAAGTAAGGACACACACACACCTACTGAAGTAAGGACACACACACACCTACTGAAGTAAGGACACACACACACCTACTGAAGTAAGACACACACACACCTACTGAAGTAAGGACACACACACACCTACTGAAGTAAGGACACACACACACCTACTGAAGTAAGGACACACACACACCTACTGAAGTAAGGACACACACACACCTACTGAAGTAAGGACACACACACACCTACTGAAGTAAGGACACACACACACCTACTGAAGTAAGGACACACACACACCTACTGAAGTAAGGACACACACACACCTACTGAAGTAAGGACACACACACACCTACTGAAGTAAGGACACACACACACCTACTGAAGTAAGGACACACACACCTACTGAAGTAAGGACACACACACACCTACTGAAGTAAGGACACACACACACCTACTGAAGTAAGGACACACACACACCTACTGAAGTAAGGACACACACACACCTACTGAAGTAAGGACACACACACACCTACTGAAGTAAGGACACACACACACCTACTGAAGTAAGGACACACACACACCTACTGAAGTAAGGACACACACACACCTACTGAAGTAAGGACACACACACACCTACTGAAGTAAGGACACACACACACCTACTGAAGTAAGGACACACACACCCTACTGAAGTAAGGACACACACACCCTACTGAAGTAAGGACACACACACACCTACTGAAGTAAGGACACACACACACCTACTGAAGTAAGGACACACACACACCTACTGAAGTAAGGACACACACACACCTACTGAAGTAAGGACACACACACACCTACTGAAGAAGGACACACACACACCTACTGAAGTAAGGACACACACACACCTACTGAAGTAAGGACACACACACACCTACTGAAGTAAGGACACACACACACCTACTGAAGTAAGGACACACACACACCTACTGAAGTAAGGACACACACACACCTACTGAAGTAAGGACACACACACACCTACTGAAGTAAGGACACACACACACCTACTGAAGTAAGGACACACACACACCTACTGAAGTAAGGACACACACACACCTACTGAAGTAAGGACACACACACACCTACTGAAGTAAGGACACACACACACCTACTGAAGTAAGGACACACACACACCTACTGAAGTAAGGACACACACACACCTACTGAAGTAAGGACACACACACCTACTGAAGTAAGGACACACACACACCTACTGAAGTAAGGACACACACACCTACTGAAGTAAGGACACACACACACCTACTGAAGTAAGGACACACACACACCTACTGAAGTAAGGACACACACACACCTACTGAAGTAAGGACACACACACACCTACTGAAGTAAGGACACACACACACCTACTGAAGTAAGGACACACACACACCTACTGGAAGTAAGGACACACACACACCTACTGAAGTAAGGACACACACACCTACTGAAGTAAGACACACACACCTACTGAAGTAAGGACACACACACACCTACTGAAGTAAGGACACACACACACCTACTGAAGTAAGGACACACACACACCTACTGAAGTAAGGACACACACACACCTACTGAAGTAAGGACACACACACACCTACTGAAGTAAGGACACACACACACCTACTGAAGTAAGGACACACACACACCTACTGAAGTAAGAACACACACACCTACTGAAGTAAGGACACACACACCTACTGAAGTAAGGACACACACACACCTACTGAAGTAAGGACACACACACACCTACTGAAGTAAGGACACACACACACCTACTGAAGGACACACACACACCTACTGAAGTAAGGACACACACACACCTACTGAAGTAAGGACACACACACACCTACTGAAGTAAGGACACACACACACCTACTGAAGTAAGGACACACACACACCTACTGAAGTAAGGACACACACACACCTACTGAAGTAAGGACACACACACACCTACTGAAGTAAGGACACACACACACCTACTGAAGTAAGGACACACACACACCTACTGAAGTAAGGACACACACACACCTACTGAAGTAAGGACACACACACACCTACTGAAGTAAGGACACACACACACCTACTGAAGTAAGGACACACACACACCTACTGAAGTAAGGACACACACACACCTACTGAAGTAAGAACACACACACACCTACTGAAGTAAGGACACACACACACCTACTGAAGTAAGGACACACACACACCTACTGAGTAAGGACACACACACACCTACTGAAGAAGACACACACACACCTACTGAAGTAAGGACACACACACACCTACTGAAGTAAGGACACACACACACTACTGAAGTAAGGACACACACACACCTACTGAAGTAAGGACACACACACACCTACTGAAGTAAGAACACACACACACTACTGAAGTAAGGACACACACACACCTACTGAAGTAAGGACACACACACACCTACTGAAGTAAGAACACACACACACCTACTGAAGTAAGGACACACACACCTACTGAAGTAAGGACACACACACACCTACTGAAGTAAGGACACACACACACCTACTGAAGTAAGGACACACACACACCTACTGAAGTAAGGACACACACACACCTACTGAAGTAAGGACACACACACACCTACTGAAGTAAGGACACACACACACCTACTGAAGTAAGGACACACACACACCTACTGAAGTAAGGACACACACACACCTACTGAAGTAAGGACACACACACACCTACTGAAGTAAGGACACACACACACCTACTGAAGTAAGGACACACACACACCTACTGAAGTAAGGACACACACACCCTACTGAAGTAAGGACACACACACACCTACTGAAGTAAGGACACACACACACCTACTGAAGTAAGGACACACACACACCTACTGAAGTAAGGACACACACACACCTACTGAAGTAAGGACACACACACACCTACTGAAGTAAGGACACACACACCTACTGAAGTAAGGACACACACACACCTACTGAAGTAAGGACACACACACACCTACTGAAGTAAGGACACACACACACCTACTGAAGTAAGGACACACACACACCTACTGAAGTAAGGACACACACACACCTACTGAAGTAAGGACACACACACACTACTGAAGTAAGACACACACACACCTACTGAAGTAAGGACACACACACACCTACTGAAGTAAGGACACACACACACCTACTGAAGTAAGGACACACACACACCTACTGAAGTAAGAACACACACACACCTACTGAAGTAAGGACACACACACACCTACTGAAGTAAGGACACACACACCTACTGAAGTAAGGACACACACACACCTACTGAAGTAAGGACACACACACAACCTACTGAAGTAAGGACACACACACACCTACTGAAGTAAGGACACACACACACCTACTGAAGTAAGGACACACACACACCTACTGAAGTAAGGACACACACACACCTACTGAAGTAAGACACACACACACCTACTGAAGTAAGGACACACACACACCTACTGAAGTAAGGACACACACACACCTACTGAAGTAAGGACACACACACCTACTGAAGTAAGGACACACACACACCTACTGAAGTAAGGACACACACACACCTACTGAAGTAAGGACACACACACACCTACTGAAGTAAGGACACACACACACCTACTGAAGTAAGGACACACACACACCTACTGAAGAAGGACACACACACCTACTGAAGTAAGACACACACACACCTACTGAAGTAAGACACACACACACCTACTGAAGTAAGGACACACACACACCTACTGAAGTAAGAACACACACACACCTACTGAAGTAAGGACACACACACCTACTGAAGAAGGACACACACACACCTACTGAAGTAAGGACACACACACACCTACTGAAGTAAGGACACACACACACCTACTGAAGTAAGGACACACACACACCTACTGAAGTAAGGACACACACACACCTACTGAAGTAAGGACACACACACACCTACTGAAGTAAGGACACACACACACCTACTGAAGTAAGAACACACACACACCTACTGAAGTAAGGACACACACACACCTACTGAAGTAAGGACACACACACACCTACTGAAGTAAGGACACACACACCTACTGGAAGTAAGACACACACACACCTACTGAAGTAAGGACACACACACACCTACTGAAGTAAGGACACACACACCTACTGAAGTAAGGACACACACACACCTACTGAAGTAAGGACACACACACCTACTGAAGTAAGGACACACACACACCTACTGAAGTAAGGACACACACACACCTACTGAAGTAAGGACACACACACACCTACTGAAGTAAGGACACACACACACCTACTGAAGGACACACACACACCTACTGAAGGACACACACACACACCTACTGAAGTAAGGACACACACACACCTACTGAAGTAAGAACACACACACCTACTGAAGTAAGGACACACACACACCTACTGAAGTAAGGACACACACACCTACTGAAGTAAGGACACACACACACCTACTGAAGTAAGGACACACACACACCTACTGAAGTAAGGACACACACACACCTACTGAAGTAAGGACACACACACACTACTGGAAGTAAGAACACACACACCCTACTGAAGTAAGGACACACACACACCTACTGAAGGACACACACACACACTACTGAAGTAAGGACACACACACACCTACTGAAGAAGGACACACACACACCTACTGAAGTAAGGACACACACACCTACTGAAGTAAGGACACACACACACCTACTGAAGTAAGGACACACACACACCTACTGAAGTAAGGACACACACACACCTACTGAAGTAAGGACACACACACCTACTGAAGTAAGAACACACACACACCTACTGAAGTAAGGACACACACACACCTACTGAAGTGAGCACACACACACCTACTGAAGTAAGGACACACACACACCTACTGAAGTAAGGACACACACACCCTACTGAAGTAAGGACACACACACACCTACTGAAGTAAGAACACACACACCTACTGAAGTAAGGACACACACACCTACTGAAGTAAGGACACACACACACCTACTGAAGTAAGGACACACACACCTACTGAAGAGGACACACACACACCTACTGAAGTAAGAACACACACACCCTACTGAAGTAAGAGCACACACACCTAAGGACACACACACACCTACTGGAAGTAAGGACACGCCACACACCTTACTGGGAAGTAAGGACACACACACACCTACTGAAGTAAGAACACACAC